>NW_027272639.1:0-36952 GCF_040938485.1 Diadema antillarum | reverse complement strand
TCAATTGCAGTTTGAAACGAGTACCAAACTACTTGAGAGTAGCAGAATGAATACAATGTCTTTTTTCTTGTTGATCTTTAATCGCGTGTGCTATGGTGTCTTATCTTTGCGTCATTACTACGAATGACGCAATGTATTGAAAATGATTGGTAACACACTAGTCAATTTTATCAATCTGATTGCAAAGCTTTTTTTTTTTTCGAAAGAAACAAAACTTTCATTTCTTATGACGGAATTCAGAAATTTAAAACAAACTTGAATTTCAAAAAAGAGTATATTTTGAAATCAAGGGACTAACACCGTTTTAAGATGCTTGATCGTCTAATTACTGGCAGTTTAAAACAAGTACCAAAGTATTTGAAAGCAGCAGAAGGATTGAAATGTCTTTTTTCTTCTTGATCTCTAATCTCGTGTGCTATGGTTTCTTATCTTTGCGTCATTACTACAAATGACGCAATGTATTGAAAATGATTTGTAACAAACCCGTTAATTTTGTCAATCTGATTACAAAGCTATTTTCTTTAAAAGAAACAAAAACTTTCATTTCTTCTTATTGGTGGAAATCAGAAATTTACAAAAAAAAAACTAAGAAACTTCAGGAACTTCAAGAAAGAGTATGTTATGAAATCAAGTGACTGATAAATGACCAATATAAGATGCTTGATATTCTAATCAATTGCAGTTTGAAACGAGTACCAAACTACTTGAGAGTAGCAGAATGAATACAATGTCTTTTTTCTTGTTGATCTTTAATCGTGTGTGCTATGGTGTCTTATCTTTGAGTCATTACTACGAATGACGCAATGTATTGAAAATGATTTGTAACACACCAGTCAATTTTGTCAATCTGATTGCAAAGTGATTTTTTTTTCAAAAGAAACAAAACTTTCATTTCTTATTATGACGGAATTCAGAAGTTTAAAACAAACTTGAATTTCATAAAAAGAGTATATTTTGAAATCAAGTGACTAACAAATCCGGAATTTAAGATGCTTGACAGTCCAATTACTTCCAATTTGAAACAAGTACCAAAGTATTTGAAAACAGCAGAATGAATCAAATGTCTTTTTTCTTCTTGATCTTTAATCGCGTGTGCTATGGTTTCTTATTTTTGCGTCATTACTACAAATGACGCAATGTATTGAAAATTATTTGTAACGAACCCGTCAATTTTGTAAATCTGATTACAAAGCTATTTTCTTCGTTATTGGGGAAATCGTACATTATATTGCAATCGCGTTTGAATTCGTTTACAACGTAAAAGCGTCAAATTTTCGTGGAAGGCAACCGAAATCATTAGTTTTCAAGAAACAGTATGTTATGAAACCAAGTGACTGATAAATGACCAATTTAGGATGCTTGATAGTCTAATCATTTGCAGTTTGAAAGAAGTAAAAAAGTATTTGAAAGTAGCAGAAGGAATGAAATTTTTTTTTTCTTAAGCTTTCATCGCGTGTGCTATGGTTTCTGATCTTTGCGACTAATGTATGACGCAATGTATTGAAAATGATTTGTAACAATCCCGTCAATTTTGTCACTCTGATTACAAAGCTATTTTGTTCAAAAGAAATAAAACTTTCATTTCTTATTATGCCGGAATTCAGAAGTTTAACAGAAACGTTAAGAAACTTCAGGAACTTCATGAAAGAATAGGTTATGAAATCAAGTTACTGATAAATGACCAATTTAAGATGCTTGATAGACTTATTACTTGCAGTTTGAAACAAGTACCAAAGTATTTGAAGGTAGCAGAATGAATAAAAATGTCTTTTTTCTTCTTCATCTTTAATCGCGTGTGGTATGGGTTCTTGACGCAAAGTAGGCCTATAGTAGATTAAATATGTAACAATGTGTGAAACATACCGCGAATTTTGTGAATTGAGTACAAAGCTCTTTTTTCTTTGTTGAAAGGAAAAAAATGATTAAATCGTGAATTTTGTTTTTCATTTCTTATTATGGCGCAATTCACAAGTTTTAAAGAAACGGCGTGAGTACAAGAAAACAGTGATTATATAGCATGACTTTAAAAATTCAGATCAAAGTGGCCAAGTTGGTTCACGATCATGTTTTCAAACGAAATTAGTCCGTGTAATGAGTCTCGTCATTACAACGCTGATGAAATAAAATTAGTCAATGAAAGTTTCATTGCGAATTCCCAGTAAATTGGGTATTTGGCAGTAACGACGCAAAGTAAAGAAACATCGGGCAGGATATTCGACGTGTTCTACAAGGAGAGAAAATTCCTTGTATTTGTTCTATCGATTTCGTCAATTTTGTTACTCGCTAGAAATCCCTGGAGGCTTCAACAAAATAAAGAATCCGTTATTGGGGAAATCGTACATTACATTGGAAACGGGTTTGAAACCGTTTCCAACGTAAAACCGTCAAATTTTCGTGCAAGGTAAACGAAATCATTGGTTTTCAAGAAACAGTATGTAATGAGACCAAGTCACTGATAAATGACCAATTTAGGATGCTTGATAGTCTAATCATTTGCAGTTTAAAACAAGTACCAAAGTATTTGAAAGTAGCAGAAGAAATGAAATATCTTTTTCTTCTTAATCTTTAATCGCTTGTCTTGCGTCATTACTACTAATGACGCAATGTATTGAAAATGATTTGTAACAAACCCGTCAATTTTGTCAATCTGATTGCAAAGCTATTTTGTTCAAAAGAAACAAAAACTTTCATTTCTTCTTATTGGTGGAAATCAGAAATTAAAAAAAAAGAGAAACTTCAGGAACTTCAAGAAAGAGTATGTTATGAAATCAAGTGACTGATAAATGACCAATTTAAGATGCTTGATATTCTAATCAATTGCAGTTTGAAACGAGTACCAAACTACTTGAGAGTAGCAGAATGAATACAATGTCTTTTTTCTTGTTGATCTTTAATCGCGTGTGCTATGGTGTCTTATCTTTGCGTCATTACTACGAATGACGCAATGTATTGAAAATGATTGGTAACACACTAGTCAATTTTATCAATCTGATTGCAAAGCTTTTTTTTTTTCGAAAGAAACAAAACTTTCATTTCTTATGACGGAATTCAGAAATTTAAAACAAACTTGAATTTCAAAAAAGAGTATATTTTGAAATCAAGTGACTAACAAATGCGGAATTTAAGATGCTTGACAGTCCAATTACTTCCAATTTGAAACAAGTACCAAAGTATTTGAAAACAACAGAATGAATCAAATGTCTTTTTTCTTCTTGATCTTTAATCGCGTGTGCTATGGTTTCTTATCTTTGCGTCATTACTACTAGTGACGCAAGGTATTGAAAATTATTTGTAACAAACCCGTTAATTTTGTCAATCTGATTACAAAGCTATCTTGTTCAAAAGAAACAAAACTTTCATTTCTTATTATGACGGAATTGACAAGTTTAAAAGAAACTTTAAGAAACTTCAGGAACTTAAAGAAAGAGTATGTTATGAAATTAAGTGACTGATAAATGACCGTTTTAAGATGCTTGATCGTCTCATTACTGGCAGTTTAAAACAAGTACCAAAGTATTTGAAAGCAGCAGAAGGATTGAAATGTCTTTTTTCTTCTTGATCTCTAATCTCGTGTGCTATGGTTTCTTATCTTTGCGTCATTACTACAAATGACGCAATGTATTGAAAATGATTTGTAACAAACCCGTCAATTTTGTCAATCTGATTACAAAGGTATTTTCTTTAAAAGAAACAAAAACTTTCATTTCTTCTTATTGGTGGAAATCAGAAATTTACAAAAAAAAAAACTAAGAAACTTCAGGAACTTCAAGAAAGAGTATGTTATGAAATCAAGTGACTGATAAATGACCAATATAAGATGCTTGATATTCTAATCAATTGCAGTTTGAAACGAGTACCAAACTACTTGAGAGTAGCAGAATGAATACAATGTCTTTTTTCTTGTTGATCTTTAATCGTGTGTGCTATGGTGTCTTATCTTTGAGTCATTACTACGAATGACGCAATGTATTGAAAATGATTTGTAACACACCAGTCAATTTTGTCAATCTGATTGCAAAGTGATTTTTTTTTCAAAAGAAACAAAACTTTCATTTCTTATTATGACGGAATTCAGAAGTTTAAAACAAACTTGAATTTCATAAAAAGAGTATATTTTGAAATCAAGTGACTAACAAATCCGGAATTTAAGATGCTTGACAGTCCAATTACTTCCAATTTGAAACAAGTACCAAAGTATTTGAAAACAGCAGAATGAATCAAATGTCTTTTTTCTTCTTGATCTTTAATCGCGTGTGCTATGGTTTCTTATTTTTGCGTCATTACTACAAATGACGCAATGTATTGAAAATTATTTGTAACGAACCCGTCAATTTTGTAAATCTGATTACAAAGCTATTTTCTTCGTTATTGGGGAAATCGTACATTATATTGCAATCGCGTTTGAATTCGTTTACAACGTAAAAGCGTCAAATTTTCGTGGAAGGCAACCGAAATCATTAGTTTTCAAGAAACAGTATGTTATGAAACCAAGTGACTGATAAATGACCAATTTAGGATGCTTGATAGTCTAATCATTTGCAGTTTGAAAGAAGTAAAAAAGTATTTGAAAGTAGCAGAAGGAATGAAATTTTTTTTTTCTTAAGCTTTCATCGCGTGTGCTATGGTTTCTGATCTTTGCGACTAATGTATGACGCAATGTATTGAAAATGATTTGTAACAATCCCGTCAATTTTGTCACTCTGATTACAAAGCTATTTTGTTCAAAAGAAATAAAACTTTCATTTCTTATTATGCCGGAATTCAGAAGTTTAACAGAAACGTTAAGAAACTTCAGGAACTTCATGAAAGAATAGGTTATGAAATCAAGTTACTGATAAATGACCAATTTAAGATGCTTGATAGACTTATTACTTGCAGTTTGAAACAAGTACCAAAGTATTTGAAGGTAGCAGAATGAATAAAAATGTCTTTTTTCTTCTTCATCTTTAATCGCGTGTGGTATGGGTTCTTGACGCAAAGTAGGCCTATAGTAGATTAAATATGTAACAATGTGTGAAACATACCGCGAATTTTGTGAATTGAGTACAAAGCTCTTTTTTCTTTGTTGAAAGGAAAAAAATGATTAAATCGTGAATTTTGTTTTTCATTTCTTATTATGGCGCAATTCACAAGTTTTAAAGAAACGGCGTGAGTACAAGAAAACAGTGATTATATAGCATGACTTTAAAAATTAAGATCAAAGTGGCCAAGTTGGTTCACGATCATGTTTTCAAACGAAATTAGTCCGTGTAATGAGTCTCGTCATTACAACGCTGATGAAATAAAATTAGTCAATGAAAGTTTCATTGCGAATTCCCAGTAAATTGGGTATTTGGCAGTAACGACGCAAAGTAAAGAAACATCGGGCAGGATATTCGACGTGTTCTACAAGGAGAGAAAATTCCTTGTATTTGATCTATCGATTTCGTCAATTTTGTTACTCGCTAGAAATCCCTGGAGGCTTCAACAAAATAAAGAATCCGTTATTGGGGAAATCGTACATTACATTGGAAACGGGTTTGAAACCGTTTCCAACGTAAAACCGTCAAATTTTCGTGCAAGGTAAACGAAATCATTGGTTTTCAAGAAACAGTATGTAATGAGACCAAGTCACTGATAAATGACCAATTTAGGATGCTTGATAGTCTAATCATTTGCAGTTTAAAACAAGTACCAAAGTATTTGAAAGTAGCAGAAGAAATGAAATATCTTTTTCTTCTTAATCTTTAATCGCTTGTCTTGCGTCATTACTACTAATGACGCAATGTATTGAAAATGATTTGTAACAAACCCGTCAATTTTGTCAATCTGATTGCAAAGCTATTTTGTTCAAAAGAAACAAAAACTTTCATTTCTTCTTATTGGTGGAAATCAGAAATTAAAAAAAAAGAGAAACTTCAGGAACTTCAAGAAAGAGTATGTTATGAAATCAAGTGACTGATAAATGACCAATTTAAGATGCTTGATATTCTAATCAATTGCAGTTTGAAACGAGTACCAAACTACTTGAGAGTAGCAGAATGAATACAATGTCTTTTTTCTTGTTGATCTTTAATCGCGTGTGCTATGGTGTCTTATCTTTGCGTCATTACTACGAATGACGCAATGTATTGAAAATGATTGGTAACACACTAGTCAATTTTATCAATCTGATTGCAAAGCTTTTTTTTTTCTTCTTATTGGTGGAAATCAGAAATTAAAAAAAAAGAGAAACTTCAGGAACTTCAAGAAAGAGTATGTTATGAAATCAAGTGACTGATAAATGACCAATTTAAGATGCTTGATATTCTAATCAATTGCAGTTTGAAACGAGTACCAAACTACTTGAGAGTAGCAGAATGAATACAATGTCTTTTTTCTTGTTGATCTTTAATCGCGTGTGCTATGGTGTCTTATCTTTGCGTCATTACTACGAATGACGCAATGTATTGAAAATGATTGGTAACACACTAGTCAATTTTATCAATCTGATTGCAAAGCTTTTTTTTTTTCGAAAGAAACAAAACTTTCATTTCTTATGACGGAATTCAGAAATTTAAAACAAACTTGAATTTCAAAAAAGAGTATATTTTGAAATCAAGTGACTAACAAATGCGGAATTTAAGATGCTTGACAGTCCAATTACTTCCAATTTGAAACAAGTACCAAAGTATTTGAAAACAACAGAATGAATCAAATGTCTTTTTTCTTCTTGATCTTTAATCGCGTGTGCTATGGTTTCTTATCTTTGCGTCATTACTACTAGTGACGCAAGGTATTGAAAATTATTTGTAACAAACCCGTTAATTTTGTCAATCTGATTACAAAGCTATCTTGTTCAAAAGAAACAAAACTTTCATTTCTTATTATGACGGAATTGACAAGTTTAAAAGAAACTTTAAGAAACTTCAGGAACTTAAAGAAAGAGTATGTTATGAAATTAAGTGACTGATAAATGACCGTTTTAAGATGCTTGATCGTCTCATTACTGGCAGTTTAAAACAAGTACCAAAGTATTTGAAAGCAGCAGAAGGATTGAAATGTCTTTTTTCTTCTTGATCTCTAATCTCGTGTGCTATGGTTTCTTATCTTTGCGTCATTACTACAAATGACGCAATGTATTGAAAATGATTTGTAACAAACCCGTCAATTTTGTCAATCTGATTACAAAGGTATTTTCTTTAAAAGAAACAAAAACTTTCATTTCTTCTTATTGGTGGAAATCAGAAATTTACAAAAAAAAAACTAAGAAACTTCAGGAACTTCAAGAAAGAGTATGTTATGAAATCAAGTGACTGATAAATGACCAATATAAGATGCTTGATATTCTAATCAATTGCAGTTTGAAACGAGTACCAAACTACTTGAGAGTAGCAGAATGAATACAATGTCTTTTTTCTTGTTGATCTTTAATCGTGTGTGCTATGGTGTCTTATCTTTGAGTCATTACTACGAATGACGCAATGTATTGAAAATGATTTGTAACACACCAGTCAATTTTGTCAATCTGATTGCAAAGTGATTTTTTTTTCAAAAGAAACAAAACTTTCATTTCTTATTATGACGGAATTCAGAAGTTTAAAACAAACTTGAATTTCATAAAAAGAGTATATTTTGAAATCAAGTGACTAACAAATCCGGAATTTAAGATGCTTGACAGTCCAATTACTTCCAATTTGAAACAAGTACCAAAGTATTTGAAAACAGCAGAATGAATCAAATGTCTTTTTTCTTCTTGATCTTTAATCGCGTGTGCTATGGTTTCTTATTTTTGCGTCATTACTACAAATGACGCAATGTATTGAAAATTATTTGTAACGAACCCGTCAATTTTGTAAATCTGATTACAAAGCTATTTTCTTCGTTATTGGGGAAATCGTACATTATATTGCAATCGCGTTTGAATTCGTTTACAACGTAAAAGCG
This sequence comes from Diadema antillarum, assembly GCF_040938485.1. NCBI lineage: Eukaryota > Metazoa > Echinodermata > Echinoidea > Diadematoida > Diadematidae > Diadema > Diadema antillarum. The sequence continues at coordinate 29,047 of NW_027272639.1, read as the reverse complement.
TCAAATTTTCGTGGAAGGCAACCGAAATCATTAGTTTTCAAGAAACAGTATGTTATGAAACCAAGTGACTGATAAATGACCAATTTAGGATGCTTGATAGTCTAATCATTTGCAGTTTGAAAGAAGTAAAAAAGTATTTGAAAGTAGCAGAAGGAATGAAATTTTTTTTTTCTTAAGCTTTCATCGCGTGTGCTATGGTTTCTGATCTTTGCGACTAATGTATGACGCAATGTATTGAAAATGATTTGTAACAATCCCGTCAATTTTGTCACTCTGATTACAAAGCTATTTTGTTCAAAAGAAATAAAACTTTCATTTCTTATTATGCCGGAATTCAGAAGTTTAACAGAAACGTTAAGAAACTTCAGGAACTTCTTGAAAGAATAGGTTATGAAATCAAGTTACTGATAAATGACCAATTTAAGATGCTTGATAGACTTATTACTTGCAGTTTGAAACAAGTACCAAAGTATTTGAAGGTAGCAGAATGAATAAAAATGTCTTTTTTCTTCTTCATCTTTAATCGCGTGTGGTATGGGTTCTTGACGCAAAGTAGGCCTATAGTAGATTAAATATGTAACAATGTGTGAAACATACCGCGAATTTTGTGAATTGAGTACAAAGCTCTTTTTTCTTTGTTGAAAGGAAAAAAATGATTAAATCGTGAATTTTGTTTTTCATTTCTTATTATGGCGCAATTCACAAGTTTTAAAGAAACGGCGTGAGTACAAGAAAACAGTGATTATATAGCATGACTTTAAAAATTAAGATCAAAGTGGCCAAGTTGGTTCACGATCATGTTTTCAAACGAAATTAGTCCGTGTAATGAGTCTCGTCATTACAACGCTGATGAAATAAAATTAGTCAATGAAAGTTTCATTGCGAATTCCCAGTAAATTGGGTATTTGGCAGTAACGACGCAAAGTAAAGAAACATCGGGCAGGATATTCGACGTGTTCTACAAGGAGAGAAAATTCCTTGTATTTGATCTATCGATTTCGTCAATTTTGTTACTCGCTAGAAATCCCTGGAGGCTTCAACAAAATAAAGAATCCGTTATTGGGGAAATCGTACATTACATTGGAAACGGGTTTGAAACCGTTTCCAACGTAAAACCGTCAAATTTTCGTGCAAGGTAAACGAAATCATTGGTTTTCAAGAAACAGTATGTAATGAGACCAAGTCACTGATAAATAACCAATTTAGGATGCTTGATAGTCTAATCATTTGCAGTTTAAAACAAGTACCAAAGTATTTGAAAGTAGCAGAAGAAATGAAATCTTTTTCTTCTTAATCTTTAATCGCTTGTCTTGCGTCATTACTACTAATGACGCAATGTATTGAAAATGATTTGTAACAAACCCGTCAATTTTGTCAATCTGATTGCAAAGCTATTTTGTTCAAAAGAAACAAAAACTTTCATTTCTTCTTATTGGTGGAAATCAGAAATTTACAAAAAAAAAAGAAACTTCAGGAACTTCAAGAAAGAGTATGTTATGAAATCAAGTGACTGATAAATGACCAATTTAAGATGCTTGATAGTCTAATCAATTGCAGTTTGAAACGAGTACCAAACTACTTGAGAGTAGCAGAATGAATACAATGTCTTTTTTCTTGTTGATCTTTAATCGCGTGTGCTATGGTGTCTTATCGTTGCGTCATTACTACGAATTGACGCAATGTATTGAAAATGATTGGTAACACACCAGTCAATTTTGTCAATCTGATTGCAAAGCTTTTTTTTTTTCGAAAGAAACAAAACTTTCATTTCTTATGACGGAATTCAGAAGTTTAAAACAAACTTGAATTTCAAAAAAGAGTATATTTTGAAATCAAGTGACTAAAAAAATGCGGAATTTAAGATGCTTGACAGTCCAATTACTTCCAATTTGAAACAAGTACCAAAGTATTTGAAAACAGCAGAATGAATCAAATGTCTTTTTTCTCTATGGTTTCTTATCTTTGCGTCATTACTACAAATGACGGAATGTATTGAAAATTATTTGTAACGAACCCGTCAATTTATTAAATCTGATTACAAAGCTATTTTCTTCGTTATTGGGGAAATCGTACATTATATTGCAATCGCGTTTGAATTCGTTTACAACGTAAAAGCGTCAAATTTTCGTGGAAGGCAACCGAAATCATTGGTTTTCAAGAAACAGTATGTTATGAAACCAAGTGACTGATAAATGACCAATTTAGGATGCTTGATAGTCTAATCATTTGCAGTTTGAAAGAAGTAAAAAAGTATTTGAAAGTAGCAGAAGGAATGAAAATTTTTTTTTCTTAAGCTTTCATCGCGTGTGCTATGGTTTCTGATCTTTGCGACCAATGTATGACGCAATGTATTGAAAATGATTTGTAACAATCTCGTCAATTTTGTCACTCTGATTACAAAGCTATTTTGTTCAAAAGAAATAAAACTTTCATTTCTTATTATGCCGGAATTCAGAAGTTTAACAGAAACGTTAAGAAACTTCAGGAACTTCATGAAAGAATAGGTTATGAAATCAAGTTACTGATAAATGACCAATTTAAGATGCTTGATAGACTTATTACTTGCAGTTTGAAACAAGTACCAAAGTATTTGAAGGTAGCAGAATGAATAAAAATGTCTTTTTTCTTCTTCATCTTTAATCGCGTGTGGTATGGGTTCTTGACGCAAAGTAGGCCTATAGTAGATTAAATATGTAACAATGTGTGAAACATACCGCGAATTTTGTGAATTGAGTACAAAGCTCTTTTTTCTTTGTTGAAAGGAAAAAAATGATTAAATCGTGAATTTTGTTTTTCATTTCTTATTATGGCGCAATTCACAAGTTTTAAAGAAACGGCGTGAGTACAAGAAAACAGTGATTATATAGCATGACTTTAAAAATTCAGATCAAAGTGGCCAAGTTGGTTCACGATCATGTTTTCAAACGAAATTAGTCCGTGTAATGAGTCTCGTCATTACAACGCTGATGAAATAAAATTAGTCAATGAAAGTTTCATTGCGAATTCCCAGTAAATTGGGTATTTGGCAGTAACGACGCAAAGTAAAGAAACATCGGGCAGGATATTCGACGTGTTCTACAAGGAGAGAAAATTCCTTGTATTTGTTCTATCGATTTCGTCAATTTTGTTACTCGCTAGAAATCCCTGGAGGCTTCAACAAAATAAAGAATCCGTTATTGGGGAAATCGTACATTACATTGGAAACGGGTTTGAAACCGTTTCCAACGTAAAACCGTCAAATTTTCGTGCAAGGTAAACGAAATCATTGGTTTTCAAGAAACAGTATGTAATGAGACCAAGTCACTGATAAATGACCAATTTAGGATGCTTGATAGTCTAATCATTTGCAGTTTAAAACAAGTACCAAAGTATTTGAAAGTAGCAGAAGAAATGAAATATCTTTTTCTTCTTAATCTTTAATCGCTTGTCTTGCGTCATTACTACTAATGACGCAATGTATTGAAAATGATTTGTAACAAACCCGTCAATTTTGTCAATCTGATTGCAAAGCTATTTTGTTCAAAAGAAACAAAAACTTTCATTTCTTCTTATTGGTGGAAATCAGAAATAAAAAAAAAAAGAGAAACTTCAGGAACTTCAAGAAAGAGTATGTTATGAAATCAAGTGACTGATAAATGACCAATTTAAGATGCTTGATATTCTAATCAATTGCAGTTTGAAACGAGTACCAAACTACTTGAGAGTAGCAGAATGAATACAATGTCTTTTTTCTTGTTGATCTTTAATCGCGTGTGCTATGGTGTCTTATCTTTGCGTCATTACTACGAATGACGCAATGTATTGAAAATGATTGGTAACACACTAGTCAATTTTATCAATCTGATTGCAAAGCTTTTTTTTTTCGAAAGAAACAAAACTTTCATTTCTTATGACGGAATTCAGAAATTTAAAACAAACTTGAATTTCAAAAAAGAGTATATTTTGAAATCAAGTGACTAACAAATGCGGAATTTAAGATGCTTGACAGTCCAATTACTTCCAATTTGAAACAAGTACCAAAGAGTATTTGAAAACAACAGAATGAATCAAATGTCTTTTTTCTTCTTGATCTTTAATCGCGTGTGCTATGGTTTCTTATCTTTGCGTCATTACTACTAGTGACGCAAGGTATTGAAAATTATTTGTAACAAACCCGTTAATTTTGTCAATCTGATTACAAAGCTATCTTGTTCAAAAGAAACAAAACTTTCATTTCTTATTATGACGGAATTGACAAGTTTAAAAGAAACTTTAAGAAACTTCAGGAACTTAAAGAAAGAGTATGTTATGAAATTAAGTGACTGATAAATGACCGTTTTAAGATGCTTGATCGTCTCATTACTGGCAGTTTAAAACAAGTACCAAAGTATTTGAAAGCAGCAGAAGGATTGAAATGTCTTTTTTCTTCTTGATCTCTAATCTCGTGTGCTATGGTTTCTTATCTTTGCGTCATTACTACAAATGACGCAATGTATTGAAAATGATTTGTAACAAACCCGTCAATTTTGTCAATCTGATTACAAAGGTATTTTCTTTAAAAGAAACAAAAACTTTCATTTCTTCTTATTGGTGGAAATCAGAAATTTACAAAAAAAAAAACTAAGAAACTTCAGGAACTTCAAGAAAGAGTATGTTATGAAATCAAGTGACTGATAAATGACCAATATAAGATGCTTGATATTCTAATCAATTGCAGTTTGAAACGAGTACCAAACTACTTGAGAGTAGCAGAATGAATACAATGTCTTTTTTCTTGTTGATCTTTAATCGTGTGTGCTATGGTGTCTTATCTTTGAGTCATTACTACGAATGACGCAATGTATTGAAAATGATTTGTAACACACCAGTCAATTTTGTCAATCTGATTGCAAAGTGATTTTTTTTTCAAAAGAAACAAAACTTTCATTTCTTATTATGACGGAATTCAGAAGTTTAAAACAAACTTGAATTTCATAAAAAGAGTATATTTTGAAATCAAGTGACTAACAAATCCGGAATTTAAGATGCTTGACAGTCCAATTACTTCCAATTTGAAACAAGTACCAAAGTATTTGAAAACAGCAGAATGAATCAAATGTCTTTTTTCTTCTTGATCTTTAATCGCGTGTGCTATGGTTTCTTATTTTTGCGTCATTACTACAAATGACGCAATGTATTGAAAATTATTTGTAACGAACCCGTCAATTTTGTAAATCTGATTACAAAGCTATTTTCTTCGTTATTGGGGAAATCGTACATTATATTGCAATCGCGTTTGAATTCGTTTACAACGTAAAAGCGTCAAATTTTCGTGGAAGGCAACCGAAATCATTAGTTTTCAAGAAACAGTATGTTATGAAACCAAGTGACTGATAAATGACCAATTTAGGATGCTTGATAGTCTAATCATTTGCAGTTTGAAAGAAGTAAAAAAGTATTTGAAAGTAGCAGAAGGAATGAAATTTTTTTTTCTTAAGCTTTCATCGCGTGTGCTATGGTTTCTGATCTTTGCGACTAATGTATGACGCAATGTATTGAAAATGATTTGTAACAATCCCGTCAATTTTGTCACTCTGATTACAAAGCTATTTTGTTCAAAAGAAATAAAACTTTCATTTCTTATTATGCCGGAATTCAGAAGTTTAACAGAAACGTTAAGAAACTTCAGGAACTTCATGAAAGAATAGGTTATGAAATCAAGTTACTGATAAATGACCAATTTAAGATGCTTGATAGACTTATTACTTGCAGTTTGAAACAAGTACCAAAGTATTTGAAGGTAGCAGAATGAATAAAAATGTCTTTTTTCTTCTTCATCTTTAATCGCGTGTGGTATGGGTTCTTGACGCAAAGTAGGCCTATAGTAGATTAAATATGTAACAATGTGTGAAACATACCGCGAATTTTGTGAATTGAGTACAAAGCTCTTTTTTCTTTGTTGAAAGGAAAAAAATGATTAAATCGTGAATTTTGTTTTTCATTTCTTATTATGGCGCAATTCACAAGTTTTAAAGAAACGGCGTGAGTACAAGAAAACAGTGATTATATAGCATGACTTTAAAAATTCAGATCAAAGTGGCCAAGTTGGTTCACGATCATGTTTTCAAACGAAATTAGTCCGTGTAATGAGTCTCGTCATTACAACGCTGATGAAATAAAATTAGTCAATGAAAGTTTCATTGCGAATTCCCAGTAAATTGGGTATTTGGCAGTAACGACGCAAAGTAAAGAAACATCGGGCAGGATATTCGACGTGTTCTACAAGGAGAGAAAATTCCTTGTATTTGATCTATCGATTTCGTCAATTTTGTTACTCGCTAGAAATCCCTGGAGGCTTCAACAAAATAAAGAATCCGTTATTGGGGAAATCGTACATTACATTGGAAACGGGTTTGAAACCGTTTCCAACGTAAAACCGTCAAATTTTCGTGCAAGGTAAACGAAATCATTGGTTTTCAAGAAACAGTATGTAATGAGACCAAGTCACTGATAAATGACCAATTTAGGATGCTTGATAGTCTAATCATTTGCAGTTTAAAACAAGTACCAAAGTATTTGAAAGTAGCAGAAGAAATGAAATATCTTTTTCTTCTTAATCTTTAATCGCTTGTCTTGCGTCATTACTACTAATGACGCAATGTATTGAAAATGATTTGTAACAAACCCGTCAATTTTGTCAATCTGATTGCAAAGCTATTTTGTTCAAAAGAAACAAAAACTTTCATTTCTTCTTATTGGTGGAAATCAGAAATTAAAAAAAAAGAGAAACTTCAGGAACTTCAAGAAAGAGTATGTTATGAAATCAAGTGACTGATAAATGACCAATTTAAGATGCTTGATATTCTAATCAATTGCAGTTTGAAACGAGTACCAAACTACTTGAGAGTAGCAGAATGAATACAATGTCTTTTTTCTTGTTGATCTTTAATCGCGTGTGCTATGGTGTCTTATCTTTGCGTCATTACTACGAATGACGCAATGTATTGAAAATGATTGGTAACACACTAGTCAATTTTATCAATCTGATTGCAAAGCTTTTTTTTTTTCGAAAGAAACAAAACTTTCATTTCTTATGACGGAATTCAGAAATTTAAAACAAACTTGAATTTCAAAAAAGAGTATATTTTGAAATCAAGGGACTAACAAATGCGGAATTTAAGATGCTTGACAGTCCAGTTACTTCCAATTTGAAACAAGTACCAAAGTATTTGAAAACAACAGAATGAATCAAATGTCTTTTTTCTTCTTGATCTTTAATCGCGTGTGCTATGGTTTCTTATCTTTGCGTCATTACTACTAGTGACGCAAGGTATTGAAAATTATTTGTAACAAACCCGTTAATTTTGTCAATCTGATTACAAAGCTATCTTGTTCAAAAGAAACAAAACTTTCATTTCTTATTATGACGGAATTGACAAGTTTAAAAGAAACTTTAAGAAACTTCAGGAACTTAAAGAAAGAGTATGTTATGAAATTAAGTGACTGATAAATGACCGTTTTAAGATGCTTGATCGTCTCATTACTGGCAGTTTAAAACAAGTACCAAAGTATTTGAAAGCAGCAGAAGGATTGAAATGTCTTTTTTCTTCTTGATCTCTAATCTCGTGTGCTATGGTTTCTTATCTTTGCGTCATTACTACAAATGACGCAATGTATTGAAAATGATTTGTAACAAACCCGTCAATTTTGTCAATCTGATTACAAAGGTATTTTCTTTAAAAGAAACAAAAACTTTCATTTCTTCTTATTGGTGGAAATCAGAAATTTACAAAAAAAAAAACTAAGAAACTTCAGGAACTTCAAGAAAGAGTATGTTATGAAATCAAGTGACTGATAAATGACCAATATAAGATGCTTGATATTCTAATCAATTGCAGTTTGAAACGAGTACCAAACTACTTGAGAGTAGCAGAATGAATACAATGTCTTTTTTCTTGTTGATCTTTAATCGTGTGTGCTATGGTGTCTTATCTTTGAGTCATTACTACGAATGACGCAATGTATTGAAAATGATTTGTAACACACCAGTCAATTTTGTCAATCTGATTGCAAAGTGATTTTTTTTTCAAAAGAAACAAAACTTTCATTTCTTATTATGACGGAATTCAGAAGTTTAAAACAAACTTGAATTTCATAAAAAGAGTATATTTTGAAATCAAGTGACTAACAAATCCGGAATTTAAGATGCTTGACAGTCCAATTACTTCCAATTTGAAACAAGTACCAAAGTATTTGAAAACAGCAGAATGAATCAAATGTCTTTTTTCTTCTTGATCTTTAATCGCGTGTGCTATGGTTTCTTATTTTTGCGTCATTACTACAAATGACGCAATGTATTGAAAATTATTTGTAACGAACCCGTCAATTTTGTAAATCTGATTACAAAGCTATTTTCTTCGTTATTGGGGAAATCGTACATTATATTGCAATCGCGTTTGAATTCGTTTACAACGTAAAAGCGTCAAATTTTCGTGGAAGGCAACCGAAATCATTAGTTTTCAAGAAACAGTATGTTATGAAACCAAGTGACTGATAAATGACCAATTTAGGATGCTTGATAGTCTAATCATTTGCAGTTTGAAAGAAGTAAAAAAGTATTTGAAAGTAGCAGAAGGAATGAAATTTTTTTTTTCTTAAGCTTTCATCGCGTGTGCTATGGTTTCTGATCTTTGCGACTAATGTATGACGCAATGTATTGAAAATGATTTGTAACAATCCCGTCAATTTTGTCACTCTGATTACAAAGCTATTTTGTTCAAAAGAAATAAAACTTTCATTTCTTATTATGCCGGAATTCAGAAGTTTAACAGAAACGTTAAGAAACTTCAGGAACTTCATGAAAGAATAGGTTATGAAATCAAGTTACTGATAAATGACCAATTTAAGATGCTTGATAGACTTATTACTTGCAGTTTGAAACAAGTACCAAAGTATTTGAAGGTAGCAGAATGAATAAAAATGTCTTTTTTCTTCTTCATCTTTAATCGCGTGTGGTATGGGTTCTTGACGCAAAGTAGGCCTATAGTAGATTAAATATGTAACAATGTGTGAAACATACCGCGAATTTTGTGAATTGAGTACAAAGCTCTTTTTTCTTTGTTGAAAGGAAAAAAATGATTAAATCGTGAATTTTGTTTTTCATTTCTTATTATGGCGCAATTCACAAGTTTTAAAGAAACGGCGTGAGTACAAGAAAACAGTGATTATATAGCATGACTTTAAAAATTAAGATCAAAGTGGCCAAGTTGGTTCACGATCATGTTTTCAAACGAAATTAGTCCGTGTAATGAGTCTCGTCATTACAACGCTGATGAAATAAAATTAGTCAATGAAAGTTTCATTGCGAATTCCCAGTAAATTGGGTATTTGGCAGTAACGACGCAAAGTAAAGAAACATCGGGCAGGATATTCGACGTGTTCTACAAGGAGAGAAAATTCCTTGTATTTGATCTATCGATTTCGTCAATTTTGTTACTCGCTAGAAATCCCTGGAGGCTTCAACAAAATAAAGAATCCGTTATTGGGGAAATCGTACATTACATTGGAAACGGGTTTGAAACCGTTTCCAACGTAAAACCGTCAAATTTTCGTGCAAGGTAAACGAAATCATTGGTTTTCAAGAAACAGTATGTAATGAGACCAAGTCACTGATAAATGACCAATTTAGGATGCTTGATAGTCTAATCATTTGCAGTTTAAAACAAGTACCAAAGTATTTGAAAGTAGCAGAAGAAATGAAATCTTTTTCTTCTTAATCTTTAATCGCTTGTCTTGCGTCATTACTACTAATGACGCAATGTATTGAAAATGATTTGTAACAAACCCGTCAATTTTGTCAATCTGATTGCAAAGCTATTTTGTTCAAAAGAAACAAAAACTTTCATTTCTTCTTATTGGTGGAAATCAGAAATTTAAAAAAAAAAAGAAACTTCAGGAACTTCAAGAAAGAGTATGTTATGAAATCAAGTGACTGATAAATGACCAATTTAAGATGCTTGATAGTCTAATCAATTGCAGTTTGAAACGAGTACCAAACTACTTGAGAGTAGCAGAATGAATACAATGTCTTTTTTCTTGTTGATCTTTAATCGCGTGTGCTATGGTGTCTTATCGTTGCGTCATTACTACGAATTGACGCAATGTATTGAAAATGATTGGTAACACACCAGTCAATTTTGTCAATCTGATTGCAAAGCTTTTTTTTTTTTCGAAAGAAACAAAACTTTCATTTCTTATGACGGAATTCAGAAGTTTAAAACAAACTTGAATTTCAAAAAAGAGTATATTTTGAAATCAAGTGACTAAAAAAATGCGGAATTTAAGATGCTTGACAGTCCAATTACTTCCAATTTGAAACAAGTACCAAAGTATTTGAAAACAACAGAATGAATCAAATGTCTTTTTTCTTCTTGATCTTTAATCGCGTGTGCTATGGTTTCTTATCTTTGCGTCATTACTACAAATGACGGAATGTATTGAAAATTATTTGTAACGAACCCGTCAATTTATTAAATCTGATTACAAAGCTATTTTCTTCGTTATTGGGGAAATCGTACATTATATTGCAATCGCGTTTGAATTCGTTTACAACGTAAAAGCGTCAAATTTTCGTGGAAGGCAACCGAAATCATTGGTTTTCAAGAAACAGTATGTTATGAAACCAAGTGACTGATAAATGACCAATTTAGGATGCTTGATAGTCTAATCATTTGCAGTTTGAAAGAAGTAAAAAAGTATTTGAAAGTAGCAGAAGGAATGAAAATTTTTTTTTCTTAAGCTTTCATCGCGTGTGCTATGGTTTCTGATCTTTGCGACCAATGTATGACGCAATGTATTGAAAATGATTTGTAACAATCTCGTCAATTTTGTCACTCTGATTACAAAGCTATTTTGTTCAAAAGAAATAAAACTTTCATTTCTTATTATGCCGGAATTCAGAAGTTTAACAGAAACGTTAAGAAACTTCAGGAACTTCATGAAAGAATAGGTTATGAAATCAAGTTACTGATAAATGACCAATTTAAGATGCTTGATAGACTTATTACTTGCAGTTTGAAACAAGTACCAAAGTATTTGAAGGTAGCAGAAGGAATAAAAATGTCTTTTTTCTTCTTCATCTTTAATCGCGTGTGGTATGGGTTCTTGACGCAAAGTAGGCCTATAGTAGATTAAATATGTAACAATGTGTGAAACATACCGCGAATTTTGTGAATTGAGTACAAAGCTCTTTTTTCTTTGTTGAAAGGAAAAAAATGATTAAATCGTGAATTTTGTTTTTCATTTCTTATTATGGCGCAATTCACAAGTTTTAAAGAAACGGCGTGAGTACAAGAAAACAGTGATTATATAGCATGACTTTAAAAATTCAGATCAAAGTGGCCAAGTTGGTTCACGATCATGTTTTCAAACGAAATTAGTCCGTGTAATGAGTCTCGTCATTACAACGCTGATGAAATAAAATTAGTCAATGAAAGTTTCAATGCGAATTCCCAGTAAATTGGGTATTTGGCAGTAACGACGCAAAGTAAAGAAACATCGGGCAGGATATTCGACGTGTTCTACAAGGAGAGAAAATTCCTTGTATTTGTTCTATCGATTTCGTCAATTTTGTTACTCGCTAGAAATCCCTGGAGGCTTCAACAAAATAAAGAATCCGTTATTGGGGAAATCGTACATTACATTGGAAACGGGTTTGAAACCGTTTCCAACGTAAAACCGTCAAATTTTCGTGCAAGGTAAACGAAATCATTGGTTTTCAAGAAACAGTATGTAATGAGACCAAGTCACTGATAAATGACCAATTTAGGATGCTTGATAGTCTAATCATTTGCAGTTTAAAACAAGTACCAAAGTATTTGAAAGTAGCAGAAGAAATGAAATATCTTTTTCTTCTTAATCTTTAATCGCTTGTCTTGCGTCATTACTACTAATGACGCAATGTATTGAAAATGATTTGTAACAAACCCGTCAATTTTGTCAATCTGATTGCAAAGCTATTTTGTTCAAAAGAAACAAAAACTTTCATTTCTTCTTATTGGTGGAAATCAGAAATTAAAAAAAAAGAGAAACTTCAGGAACTTCAAGAAAGAGTATGTTATGAAATCAAGTGACTGATAAATGACCAATTTAAGATGCTTGATATTCTAATCAATTGCAGTTTGAAACGAGTACCAAACTACTTGAGAGTAGCAGAATGAATACAATGTCTTTTTTCTTGTTGATCTTTAATCGCGTGTGCTATGGTGTCTTATCTTTGCGTCATTACTACGAATGACGCAATGTATTGAAAATGATTGGTAACACACTAGTCAATTTTATCAATCTGATTGCAAAGCTTTTTTTTTTCGAAAGAAACAAAACTTTCATTTCTTATGACGGAATTCAGAAATTTAAAACAAACTTGAATTTCAAAAAAGAGTATATTTTGAAATCAAGTGACTAACAAATGCGGAATTTAAGATGCTTGACAGTCCAATTACTTCCAATTTGAAACAAGTACCAAAGAGTATTTGAAAACAACAGAATGAATCAAATGTCTTTTTTCTTCTTGATCTTTAATCGCGTGTGCTATGGTTTCTTATCTTTGCGTCATTACTACTAGTGACGCAAGGTATTGAAAATTATTTGTAACAAACCCGTTAATTTTGTCAATCTGATTACAAAGCTATCTTGTTCAAAAGAAACAAAACTTTCAATTCTTATTATGACGGAATTGACAAGTTTAAAAGAAACTTTAAGAAACTTCAGGAACTTAAAGAAAGAGTATGTTATGAAATTAAGTGACTGATAAATGACCGTTTTAAGATGCTTGATCGTCTCATTACTGGCAGTTTAAAACAAGTACCAAAGTATTTGAAAGCAGCAGAAGGATTGAAATGTCTTTTTTCTTCTTGATCTCTAATCTCGTGTGCTATGGTTTCTTATCTTTGCGTCATTACTACAAATGACGCAATGTATTGAAAATGATTTGTAACAAACCCGTCAATTTTGTCAATCTGATTACAAAGGTATTTTCTTTAAAAGAAACAAAAACTTTCATTTCTTCTTATTGGTGGAAATCAGAAATTTACAAAAAAAAAACTAAGAAACTTCAGGAACTTCAAGAAAGAGTATGTTATGAAATCAAGTGACTGATAAATGACCAATATAAGATGCTTGATATTCTAATCAATTGCAGTTTGAAACGAGTACCAAACTACTTGAGAGTAGCAGAATGAATACAATGTCTTTTTTCTTGTTGATCTTTAATCGTGTGTGCTATGGTGTCTTATCTTTGAGTCATTACTACGAATGACGCAATGTATTGAAAATGATTTGTAACACACCAGTCAATTTTGTCAATCTGATTGCAAAGTGATTTTTTTTTTCAAAAGAAACAAAACTTTCATTTCTTATTATGACGGAATTCAGAAGTTTAAAACAAACTTGAATTTCATAAAAAGAGTATATTTTGAAATCAAGTGACTAACAAATCCGGAATTTAAGATGCTTGACAGTCCAATTACTTCCAATTTGAAACAAGTACCAAAGTATTTGAAAACAGCAGAATGAATCAAATGTCTTTTTTCTTCTTGATCTTTAATCGCGTGTGCTATGGTTTCTTATTTTTGCGTCATTACTACAAATGACGCAATGTATTGAAAATTATTTGTAACGAACCCGTCAATTTTGTAAATCTGATTACAAAGCTATTTTCTTCGTTATTGGGGAAATCGTACATTATATTGCAATCGCGTTTGAATTCGTTTACAACGTAAAAGCGTCAAATTTTCGTGGAAGGCAACCGAAATCATTAGTTTTCAAGAAACAGTATGTTATGAAACCAAGTGACTGATAAATGACCAATTTAGGATGCTTGATAGTCTAATCATTTGCAGTTTGAAAGAAGTAAAAAAGTATTTGAAAGTAGCAGAAGGAATGAAATTTTTTTTTTCTTAAGCTTTCATCGCGTGTGCTATGGTTTCTGATCTTTGCGACTAATGTATGACGCAATGTATTGAAAATGATTTGTAACAATCCCGTCAATTTTGTCACTCTGATTACAAAGCTATTTTGTTCAAAAGAAATAAAACTTTCATTTCTTATTATGCCGGAATTCAGAAGTTTAACAGAAACGTTAAGAAACTTCAGGAACTTCATGAAAGAATAGGTTATGAAATCAAGTTACTGATAAATGACCAATTTAAGATGCTTGATAGACTTATTACTTGCAGTTTGAAACAAGTACCAAAGTATTTGAAGGTAGCAGAATGAATAAAAATGTCTTTTTTCTTCTTCATCTTTAATCGCGTGTGGTATGGGTTCTTGACGCAAAGTAGGCCTATAGTAGATTAAATATGTAACAATGTGTGAAACATACCGCGAATTTTGTGAATTGAGTACAAAGCTCTTTTTTCTTTGTTGAAAGGAAAAAAATGATTAAATCGTGAATTTTGTTTTTCATTTCTTATTATGGCGCAATTCACAAGTTTTAAAGAAACGGCGTGAGTACAAGAAAACAGTGATTATATAGCATGACTTTAAAAATTCAGATCAAAGTGGCCAAGTTGGTTCACGATCATGTTTTCAAACGAAATTAGTCCGTGTAATGAGTCTCGTCATTACAACGCTGATGAAATAAAATTAGTCAATGAAAGTTTCATTGCGAATTCCCAGTAAATTGGGTATTTGGCAGTAACGACGCAAAGTAAAGAAACATCGGGCAGGATATTCGACGTGTTCTACAAGGAGAGAAAATTCCTTGTATTTGATCTATCGATTTCGTCAATTTTGTTACTCGCTAGAAATCCCTGGAGGCTTCAACAAAATAAAGAATCCGTTATTGGGGAAATCGTACATTACATTGGAAACGGGTTTGAAACCGTTTCCAACGTAAAACCGTCAAATTTTCGTGCAAGGTAAACGAAATCATTGGTTTTCAAGAAACAGTATGTAATGAGACCAAGTCACTGATAAATGACCAATTTAGGATGCTTGATAGTCTAATCATTTGCAGTTTAAAACAAGTACCAAAGTATTTGAAAGTAGCAGAAGAAATGAAATCTTTTTCTTCTTAATCTTTAATCGCTTGTCTTGCGTCATTACTACTAATGACGCAATGTATTGAAAATGATTTGTAACAAACCCGTCAATTTTGTCAATCTGATTGCAAAGCTATTTTGTTCAAAAGAAACAAAAACTTTCATTTCTTCTTATTGGTGGAAATCAGAAATTTAAAAAAAAAAGAAACTTCAGGAACTTCAAGAAAGAGTATGTTATGAAATCAATTGACTGATAAATGACCAATTTAAGATGCTTGATAGTCTAATCAATTGCAGTTTGAAACGAGTACCAAACTACTTGAGAGTAGCAGAATGAATACAATGTCTTTTTTCTTGTTGATCTTTAATCGCGTGTGCTATGGTGTCTTATCGTTGCGTCATTACTACGAATTGACGCAATGTATTGAAAATGATTGGTAACACACCAGTCAATTTTGTCAATCTGATTGCAAAGCTTTTTTTTTTTTCGAAAGAAACAAAACTTTCATTTCTTATGACGGAATTCAGAAGTTTAAAACAAACTTGAATTTCAAAAAAGAGTATATTTTGAAATCAAGTGACTAAAAAAATGCGGAATTTAAGATGCTTGACAGTCCAATTACTTCCAATTTGAAACAAGTACCAAAGTATTTGAAAACAACAGAATGAATCAAATGTCTTTTTTCTTCTTGATCTTTAATCGCGTGTGCTATGGTTTCTTATCTTTGCGTCATTACTACAAATGACGGAATGTATTGAAAATTATTTGTAACGAACCCGTCAATTTATTAAATCTGATTACAAAGCTATTTTCTTCGTTATTGGGGAAATCGTACATTATATTGCAATCGCGTTTGAATTCGTTTACAACGTAAAAGCGTCAAATTTTCGTGGAAGGCAACCGAAATCATTGGTTTTCAAGAAACAGTATGTTATGAAACCAAGTGACTGATAAATGACCAATTTAGGATGCTTGATAGTCTAATCATTTGCAGTTTGAAAGAAGTAAAAAAGTATTTGAAAGTAGCAGAAGGAATGAAAAATTTTTTTTCTTAAGCTTTCATCGCGTGTGCTATGGTTTCTGATCTTTGCGACCAATGTATGACGCAATGTATTGAAAATGATTTGTAACAATCTCGTCAATTTTGTCACTCTGATTACAAAGCTATTTTGTTCAAAAGAAATAAAACTTTCATTTCTTATTATGCCGGAATTCAGAAGTTTAACAGAAACGTTAAGAAACTTCAGGAACTTCATGAAAGAATAGGTTATGAAATCAAGTTACTGATAAATGACCAATTTAAGATGCTTGATAGACTTATTACTTGCAGTTTGAAACAAGTACCAAAGTATTTGAAGGTAGCAGAATGAATAAAAATGTCTTTTTTCTTCTTCATCTTTAATCGCGTGTGGTATGGGTTCTTGACGCAAAGTAGGCCTATAGTAGATTAAATATGTAACAATGTGTGAAACATACCGCGAATTTTGTGAATTGAGTACAAAGCTCTTTTTTCTTTGTTGAAAGGAAAAAATGATTAAATCGTGAATTTTGTTTTTCATTTCTTATTATGGCGCAATTCACAAGTTTTAAAGAAACGGCGTGAGTACAAGAAAACAGTGATTATATAGCATGACTTTAAAAATTCAGATCAAAGTGGCCAAGTTGGTTCACGATCATGTTTTCAAACGAAATTAGTCCGTGTAATGAGTCTCGTCATTACAACGCTGATGAAATAAAATTAGTCAATGAAAGTTTCATTGCGAATTCCCAGTAAATTGGGTATTTGGCAGTAACGACGCAAAGTAAAGAAACATCGGGCAGGATATTCGACGTGTTCTACAAGGAGAGAAAATTCCTTGTATTTGTTCTATCGATTTCGTCAATTTTGTTACTCGCTAGAAATCCCTGGAGGCTTCAACAAAATAAAGAATCCGTTATTGGGGAAATCGTACATTACATTGGAAACGGGTTTGAAACCGTTTCCAACGTAAAACCGTCAAATTTTCGTGCAAGG
Organism: Diadema antillarum; assembly: GCF_040938485.1. Lineage (NCBI taxonomy): Eukaryota > Metazoa > Echinodermata > Echinoidea > Diadematoida > Diadematidae > Diadema > Diadema antillarum. The sequence goes on along the minus strand of NW_027272639.1, from coordinate 12,033 downwards.
TAAACGAAATCATTGGTTTTCAAGAAACAGTATGTAATGAGACCAAGTCACTGATAAATGACCAATTTAGGATGCTTGATAGTCTAATCATTTGCAGTTTAAAACAAGTACCAAAGTATTTGAAAGTAGCAGAAGAAATGAAATATCTTTTTCTTCTTAATCTTTAATCGCTTGTCTTGCGTCATTACTACTAATGACGCAATGTATTGAAAATGATTTGTAACAAACCCGTCAATTTTGTCAATCTGATTGCAAAGCTATTTTGTTCAAAAGAAACAAAAACTTTCATTTCTTCTTATTGGTGGAAATCAGAAATTAAAAAAAAAGAGAAACTTCAGGAACTTCAAGAAAGAGTATGTTATGAAATCAAGTGACTGATAAATGACCAATTTAAGATGCTTGATATTCTAATCAATTGCAGTTTGAAACGAGTACCAAACTACTTGAGAGTAGCAGAATGAATACAATGTCTTTTTTCTTGTTGATCTTTAATCGCGTGTGCTATGGTGTCTTATCTTTGCGTCATTACTACGAATGACGCAATGTATTGAAAATGATTGGTAACACACTAGTCAATTTTATCAATCTGATTGCAAAGCTTTTTTTTTTTCGAAAGAAACAAAACTTTCATTTCTTATGACGGAATTCAGAAATTTAAAACAAACTTGAATTTCAAAAAAGAGTATATTTTGAAATCAAGTGACTAACAAATGCGGAATTTAAGATGCTTGACAGTCCAATTACTTCCAATTTGAAACAAGTACCAAAGAGTATTTGAAAACAACAGAATGAATCAAATGTCTTTTTTCTTCTTGATCTTTAATCGCGTGTGCTATGGTTTCTTATCTTTGCGTCATTACTACTAGTGACGCAAGGTATTGAAAATTATTTGTAACAAACCCGTTAATTTTGTCAATCTGATTACAAAGCTATCTTGTTCAAAAGAAACAAAACTTTCAATTCTTATTATGACGGAATTGACAAGTTTAAAAGAAACTTTAAGAAACTTCAGGAACTTAAAGAAAGAGTATGTTATGAAATTAAGTGACTGATAAATGACCGTTTTAAGATGCTTGATCGTCTCATTACTGGCAGTTTAAAACAAGTACCAAAGTATTTGAAAGCAGCAGAAGGATTGAAATGTCTTTTTTCTTCTTGATCTCTAATCTCGTGTGCTATGGTTTCTTATCTTTGCGTCATTACTACAAATGACGCAATGTATTGAAAATGATTTGTAACAAACCCGTCAATTTTGTCAATCTGATTACAAAGGTATTTTCTTTAAAAGAAACAAAAACTTTCATTTCTTCTTATTGGTGGAAATCAGAAATTTACAAAAAAAAAACTAAGAAACTTCAGGAACTTCAAGAAAGAGTATGTTATGAAATCAAGTGACTGATAAATGACCAATATAAGATGCTTGATATTCTAATCAATTGCAGTTTGAAACGAGTACCAAACTACTTGAGAGTAGCAGAATGAATACAATGTCTTTTTTCTTGTTGATCTTTAATCGTGTGTGCTATGGTGTCTTATCTTTGAGTCATTACTACGAATGACGCAATGTATTGAAAATGATTTGTAACACACCAGTCAATTTTGTCAATCTGATTGCAAAGTGATTTTTTTTTCAAAAGAAACAAAACTTTCATTTCTTATTATGACGGAATTCAGAAGTTTAAAACAAACTTGAATTTCATAAAAAGAGTATATTTTGAAATCAAGTGACTAACAAATCCGGAATTTAAGATGCTTGACAGTCCAATTACTTCCAATTTGAAACAAGTACCAAAGTATTTGAAAACAGCAGAATGAATCAAATGTCTTTTTTCTTCTTGATCTTTAATCGCGTGTGCTATGGTTTCTTATTTTTGCGTCATTACTACAAATGACGCAATGTATTGAAAATTATTTGTAACGAACCCGTCAATTTTGTAAATCTGATTACAAAGCTATTTTCTTCGTTATTGGGGAAATCGTACATTATATTGCAATCGCGTTTGAATTCGTTTACAACGTAAAAGCGTCAAATTTTCGTGGAAGGCAACCGAAATCATTAGTTTTCAAGAAACAGTATGTTATGAAACCAAGTGACTGATAAATGACCAATTTAGGATGCTTGATAGTCTAATCATTTGCAGTTTGAAAGAAGTAAAAAAGTATTTGAAAGTAGCAGAAGGAATGAAATTTTTTTTTTCTTAAGCTTTCATCGCGTGTGCTATGGTTTCTGATCTTTGCGACTAATGTATGACGCAATGTATTGAAAATGATTTGTAACAATCCCGTCAATTTTGTCACTCTGATTACAAAGCTATTTTGTTCAAAAGAAATAAAACTTTCATTTCTTATTATGCCGGAATTCAGAAGTTTAACAGAAACGTTAAGAAACTTCAGTAACTTCATGAAAGAATAGGTTATGAAATCAAGTTACTGATAAATGACCAATTTAAGATGCTTGATAGACTTATTACTTGCAGTTTGAAACAAGTACCAAAGTATTTGAAGGTAGCAGAATGAATAAAAATGTCTTTTTTCTTCTTCATCTTTAATCGCGTGTGGTATGGGTTCTTGACGCAAAGTAGGCCTATAGTAGATTAAATATGTAACAATGTGTGAAACATACCGCGAATTTTGTGAATTGAGTACAAAGCTCTTTTTTCTTTGTTGAAAGGAAAAAAATGATTAAATCGTGAATTTTGTTTTTCATTTCTTATTATGGCGCAATTCACAAGTTTTAAAGAAACGGCGTGAGTACAAGAAAACAGTGATTATATAGCATGACTTTAAAAATTCAGATCAAAGTGGCCAAGTTGGTTCACGATCATGTTTTCAAACGAAATTAGTCCGTGTAATGAGTCTCGTCATTACAACGCTGATGAAATAAAATTAGTCAATGAAAGTTTCATTGCGAATTCCCAGTAAATTGGGTATTTGGCAGTAACGACGCAAAGTAAAGAAACATCGGGCAGGATATTCGACGTGTTCTACAAGGAGAGAAAATTCCTTGTATTTGATCTATCGATTTCGTCAATTTTGTTACTCGCTAGAAATCCCTGGAGGCTTCAACAAAATAAAGAATCCGTTATTGGGGAAATCGTACATTACATTGGAAACGGGTTTGAAACCGTTTCCAACGTAAAACCGTCAAATTTTCGTGCAAGGTAAACGAAATCATTGGTTTTCAAGAAACAGTATGTAATGAGACCAAGTCACTGATAAATGACCAATTTAGGATGCTTGATAGTCTAATCATTTGCAGTTTAAAACAAGTACCAAAGTATTTGAAAGTAGCAGAAGAAATGAAATCTTTTTCTTCTTAATCTTTAATCGCTTGTCTTGCGTCATTACTACTAATGACGCAATGTATTGAAAATGATTTGTAACAAACCCGTCAATTTTGTCAATCTGATTGCAAAGCTATTTTGTTCAAAAGAAACAAAAACTTTCATTTCTTCTTATTGGTGGAAATCAGAAATTTAAAAAAAAAAAGAAACTTCAGGAACTTCAAGAAAGAGTATGTTATGAAATCAAGTGACTGATAAATGACCAATTTAAGATGCTTGATAGTCTAATCAATTGCAGTTTGAAACGAGTACCAAACTACTTGAGAGTAGCAGAATGAATACAATGTCTTTTTTCTTGTTGATCTTTAATCGCGTGTGCTATGGTGTCTTATCGTTGCGTCATTACTACGAATTGACGCAATGTATTGAAAATGATTGGTAACACACCAGTCAATTTTGTCAATCTGATTGCAAAGCTTTTTTTTTTTCGAAAGAAACAAAACTTTCATTTCTTATGACGGAATTCAGAAGTTTAAAACAAACTTGAATTTCAAAAAAGAGTATATTTTGAAATCAAGTGACTAAAAAAATGCGGAATTTAAGATGCTTGACAGTCCAATTACTTCCAATTTGAAACAAGTACCAAAGTATTTGAAAACAACAGAATGAATCAAATGTCTTTTTTCTTCTTGATCTTTAATCGCGTGTGCTATGGTTTCTTATCTTTGCGTCATTACTACAAATGACGGAATGTATTGAAAATTATTTGTAACGAACCCGTCAATTTATTAAATCTGATTACAAAGCTATTTTCTTCGTTATTGGGGAAATCGTACATTATATTGCAATCGCGTTTGAATTCGTTTACAACGTAAAAGCGTCAAATTTTCGTGGAAGGCAACCGAAATCATTGGTTTTCAAGAAACAGTATGTTATGAAACCAAGTGACTGATAAATGACCAATTTAGGATGCTTGATAGTCTAATCATTTGCAGTTTGAAAGAAGTAAAAAAGTATTTGAAAGTAGCAGAAGGAATGAAATTTTTTTTTTCTTAAGCTTTCATCGCGTGTGCTATGGTTTCTGATCTTTGCGACCAATGTATGACGCAATGTATTGAAAATGATTTGTAACAATCTCGTCAATTTTGTCACTCTGATTACAAAGCTATTTTGTTCAAAAGAAATAAAACTTTCATTTCTTATTATGCCGGAATTCAGAAGTTTAACAGAAACGTTAAGAAACTTCAGGAACTTCATGAAAGAATAGGTTATGAAATCAAGTTACTGATAAATGACCAATTTAAGATGCTTGATAGACTTATTACTTGCAGTTTGAAACAAGTACCAAAGTATTTGAAGGTAGCAGAATGAATAAAAATGTCTTTTTTCTTCTTCATCTTTAATCGCGTGTGGTATGGGTTCTTGACGCAAAGTAGGCCTATAGTAGATTAAATATGTAACAATGTGTGAAACATACCGCGAATTTTGTGAATTGAGTACAAAGCTCTTTTTTCTTTGTTGAAAGGAAAAAAATGATTAAATCGTGAATTTTGTTTTTCATTTCTTATTATGGCGCAATTCACAAGTTTTCAAGAAACGGCGTGAGTACAAGAAAACAGTGATTATATAGCATGACTTTAAAAATTCAGATCAAAGTGGCCAAGTTGGTTCACGATCATGTTTTCAAACGAAATTAGTCCGTGTAATGAGTCTCGTCATTACAACGCTGATGAAATAAAATTAGTCAATGAAAGTTTCATTGCGAATTCCCAGTAAATTGGGTATTTGGCAGTAACGACGCAAAGTAAAGAAACATCGGGCAGGATATTCGACGTGTTCTACAAGGAGAGAAAATTCCTTGTATTTGTTCTATCGATTTCGTCAATTTTGTTACTCGCTAGAAATCCCTGGAGGCTTCAACAAAATAAAGAATCCGTTATTGGGGAAATCGTACATTACATTGGAAACGGGTTTGAAACCGTTTCCAACGTAAAACCGTCAAATTTTCGTGCAAGGTAAACGAAATCATTGGTTTTCAAGAAACAGTATGTAATGAGACCAAGTCACTGATAAATGACCAATTTAGGATGCTTGATAGTCTAATCATTTGCAGTTTAAAACAAGTACCAAAGTATTTGAAAGTAGCAGAAGAAATGAAATATCTTTTTCTTCTTAATCTTTAATCGCTTGTCTTGCGTCATTACTACTAATGACGCAATGTATTGAAAATGATTTGTAACAAACCCGTCAATTTTGTCAATCTGATTGCAAAGCTATTTTGTTCAAAAGAAACAAAAACTTTCATTTCTTCTTATTGGTGGAAATCAGAAATTAAAAAAAAAGAGAAACTTCAGGAACTTCAAGAAAGAGTATGTTATGAAATCAAGTGACTGATAAATGACCAATTTAAGATGCTTGATATTCTAATCAATTGCAGTTTGAAACGAGTACCAAACTACTTGAGAGTAGCAGAATGAATACAATGTCTTTTTTCTTGTTGATCTTTAATCGCGTGTGCTATGGTGTCTTATCTTTGCGTCATTACTACGAATGACGCAATGTATTGAAAATGATTGGTAACACACTAGTCAATTTTATCAATCTGATTGCAAAGCTTTTTTTTTTTCGAAAGAAACAAAACTTTCATTTCTTATGACGGAATTCAGAAATTTAAAACAAACTTGAATTTCAAAAAAGAGTATATTTTGAAATCAAGTGACTAACAAATGCGGAATTTAAGATGCTTGACAGTCCAATTACTTCCAATTTGAAACAAGTACCAAAGTATTTGAAAACAACAGAATGAATCAAATGTCTTTTTTCTTCTTGATCTTTAATCGCGTGTGCTATGGTTTCTTATCTTTGCGTCATTACTACTAGTGACGCAAGGTATTGAAAATCATTTGTAACAAACCCGTTAATTTTGTCAATCTGATTACAAAGCTATCTTGTTCAAAAGAAACAAAACTTTCATTTCTTATTATGACGGAATTGACAAGTTTAAAAGAAACTTTAAGAAACTTCAGGAACTTAAAGAAAGAGTATGTTATGAAATTAAGTGACTGATAAATGACCGTTTTAAGATGCTTGATCGTCTCATTACTGGCAGTTTAAAACAAGTACCAAAGTATTTGAAAGCAGCAGAAGGATTGAAATGTCTTTTTTCTTCTTGATCTCTAATCTCGTGTGCTATGGTTTCTTATCTTTGCGTCATTACTACAAATGACGCAATGTATTGAAAATGATTTGTAACAAACCCGTCAATTTTGTCAATCTGATTACAAAGGTATTTTCTTTAAAAGAAACAAAAACTTTCATTTCTTCTTATTGGTGGAAATCAGAAATTTACAAAAAAAAAACTAAGAAACTTCAGGAACTTCAAGAAAGAGTATGTTATGAAATCAAGTGACTGATAAATGACCAATATAAGATGCTTGATATTCTAATCAATTGCAGTTTGAAACGAGTACCAAACTACTTGAGAGTAGCAGAATGAATACAATGTCTTTTTTCTTGTTGATCTTTAATCGTGTGTGCTATGGTGTCTTATCTTTGAGTCATTACTACGAATGACGCAATGTATTGAAAATGATTTGTAACACACCAGTCAATTTTGTCAATCTGATTGCAAAGTGATTTTTTTTTCAAAAGAAACAAAACTTTCATTTCTTATTATGACGGAATTCAGAAGTTTAAAACAAACTTGAATTTCATAAAAAGAGTATATTTTGAAATCAAGTGACTAACAAATCCGGAATTTAAGATGCTTGACAGTCCAATTACTTCCAATTTGAAACAAGTACCAAAGTATTTGAAAACAGCAGAATGAATCAAATGTCTTTTTTCTTCTTGATCTTTAATCGCGTGTGCTATGGTTTCTTATTTTTGCGTCATTACTACAAATGACGCAATGTATTGAAAATTATTTGTAACGAACCCGTCAATTTTGTAAATCTGATTACAAAGCTATTTTCTTCGTTATTGGGGAAATCGTACATTATATTGCAATCGCGTTTGAATTCGTTTACAACGTAAAAGCGTCAAATTTTCGTGGAAGGCAACCGAAATCATTGGTTTTCAAGAAACAGTATGTTATGAAACCAAGTGACTGATAAATGACCAATTTAGGATGCTTGATAGTCTAATCATTTGCAGTTTGAAAGAAGTAAAAAAGTATTTGAAAGTAGCAGAAGGAATGAAATTTTTTTTTCTTAAGCTTTCATCGCGTGTGCTATGGTTTCTGATCTTTGCGACTAATGTATGACGCAATGTATTGAAAATGATTTGTAACAATCCCGTCAATTTTGTCACTCTGATTACAAAGCTATTTTGTTCAAAAGAAATAAAACTTTCATTTCTTATTATGCCGGAATTCAGAAGTTTAACAGAAACGTTAAGAAACTTCAGTAACTTCATGAAAGAATAGGTTATGAAATCAAGTTACTGATAAATGACCAATTTAAGATGCTTGATAGACTTATTACTTGCAGTTTGAAACAAGTACCAAAGTATTTGAAGGTAGCAGAATGAATAAAAATGTCTTTTTTCTTCTTCATCTTTAATCGCGTGTGGTATGGGTTCTTGACGCAAAGTAGGCCTATAGTAGATTAAATATGTAACAATGTGTGAAACATACCGCGAATTTTGTGAATTGAGTACAAAGCTCTTTTTTCTTTGTTGAAAGGAAAAAAATGATTAAATCGTGAATTTTGTTTTTCATTTCTTATTATGGCGCAATTCACAAGTTTTAAAGAAACGGCGTGAGTACAAGAAAACAGTGATTATATAGCATGACTTTAAAAATTCAGATCAAAGTGGCCAAGTTGGTTCACGATCATGTTTTCAAACGAAATTAGTCCGTGTAATGAGTCTCGTCATTACAACGCTGATGAAATAAAATTAGTCAATGAAAGTTTCATTGCGAATTCCCAGTAAATTGGGTATTTGGCAGCAACGACGCAAAGTAAAGAAACATCGGGCAGGATATTCGACGTGTTCTACAAGGAGAGAAAATTCCTTGTATTTGTTCTATCGATTTCGTCAATTTTGTTACTCGCTAGAAATCCCTGGAGGCTTCAACAAAATAAAGAATCCGTTATTGGGGAAATCGTACATTACATTGGAAACGGGTTTGAAACCGTTTCCAACGTAAAACCGTCAAATTTTCGTGCAAGGTAAACGAAATCATTGGTTTTCAAGAAACAGTATGTAATGAGACCAAGTCACTGATAAATGACCAATTTAGGATGCTTGATAGTCTAATCATTTGCAGTTTAAAACAAGTACCAAAGTATTTGAAAGTAGCAGAAGAAATGAAATATCTTTTTCTTCTTAATCTTTAATCGCTTGTCTTGCGTCATTACTACTAATGACGCAATGTATTGAAAATGATTTGTAACAAACCCGTCAATTTTGTCAATCTGATTGCAAAGCTATTTTGTTCAAAAGAAACAAAAACTTTCATTTCTTCTTATTGGTGGAAATCAGAAATTAAAAAAAAAGAGAAACTTCAGGAACTTCAAGAAAGAGTATGTTATGAAATCAAGTGACTGATAAATGACCAATTTAAGATGCTTGATATTCTAATCAATTGCAGTTTGAAACGAGTACCAAACTACTTGAGAGTAGCAGAATGAATACAATGTCTTTTTTCTTGTTGATCTTTAATCGCGTGTGCTATGGTGTCTTATCTTTGCGTCATTACTACGAATGACGCAATGTATTGAAAATGATTGGTAACACACTAGTCAATTTTATCAATCTGATTGCAAAGCTTTTTTTTTTTCGAAAGAAACAAAACTTTCATTTCTTATGACGGAATTCAGAAATTTAAAACAAACTTGAATTTCAAAAAAGAGTATATTTGAAATCAAGTGACTAACAAATGCGGAATTTAAGATGCTTGACAGTCCAATTACTTCCAATTTGAAACAAGTACCAAAGAGTATTTGAAAACAACAGAATGAATCAAATGTCTTTTTTCTTCTTGATCTTTAATCGCGTGTGCTATGGTTTCTTATCTTTGCGTCATTACTACTAGTGACGCAAGGTATTGAAAATTATTTGTAACAAACCCGTTAATTTTGTCAATCTGATTACAAAGCTATCTTGTTCAAAAGAAACAAAACTTTCATTTCTTATTATGACGGAATTGACAAGTTTAAAAGAAACTTTAAGAAACTTCAGGAACTTAAAGAAAGAGTATGTTATGAAATTAAGTGACTGATAAATGACCGTTTTAAGATGCTTGATCGTCTCATTACTGGCAGTTTAAAACAAGTACCAAAGTATTTGAAAGCAGCAGAAGGATTGAAATGTCTTTTTTCTTCTTGATCTCTAATCTCGTGTGCTATGGTTTCTTATCTTTGCGTCATTACTACAAATGACGCAATGTATTGAAAATGATTTGTAACAAACCCGTCAATTTTGTCAATCTGATTACAAAGGTATTTTCTTTAAAAGAAACAAAAACTTTCATTTCTTCTTATTGGTGGAAATCAGAAATTTACAAAAAAAAAAAACTAAGAAACTTCAGGAACTTCAAGAAAGAGTATGTTATGAAATCAAGTGACTGATAAATGACCAATATAAGATGCTTGATATTCTAATCAATTGCAGTTTGAAACGAGTACCAAACTACTTGAGAGTAGCAGAATGAATACAATGTCTTTTTTCTTGTTGATCTTTAATCGTGTGTGCTATGGTGTCTTATCTTTGAGTCATTACTACGAATGACGCAATGTATTGAAAATGATTTGTAACACACCAGTCAATTTTGTCAATCTGATTGCAAAGTGATTTTTTTTTCAAAAGAAACAAAACTTTCATTTCTTATTATGACGGAATTCAGAAGTTTAAAACAAACTTGAATTTCATAAAAAGAGTATATTTTGAAATCAAGTGACTAACAAATCCGGAATTTAAGATGCTTGACAGTCCAATTACTTCCAATTTGAAACAAGTACCAAAGTATTTGAAAACAGCAGAATGAATCAAATGTCTTTTTTCTTCTTGATCTTTAATCGCGTGTGCTATGGTTTCTTATTTTTGCGTCATTACTACAAATGACGCAATGTATTGAAAATTATTTGTAACGAACCCGTCAATTTTGTAAATCTGATTACAAAGCTATTTTCTTCGTTATTGGGGAAATCGTACATTATATTGCAATCGCGTTTGAATTCGTTTACAACGTAAAAGCGTCAAATTTTCGTGGAAGGCAACCGAAATCATTAGTTTTCAAGAAACAGTATGTTATGAAACCAAGTGACTGATAAATGACCAATTTAGGATGCTTGATAGTCTAATCATTTGCAGTTTGAAAGAAGTAAAAAAGTATTTGAAAGTAGCAGAAGGAATGAAATTTTTTTTTTCTTAAGCTTTCATCGCGTGTGCTATGGTTTCTGATCTTTGCGACTAATGTATGACGCAATGTATTGAAAATGATTTGTAACAATCCCGTCAATTTTGTCACTCTGATTACAAAGCTATTTTGTTCAAAAGAAATAAAACTTTCATTTCTTATTATGCCGGAATTCAGAAGTTTAACAGAAACGTTAAGAAACTTCAGGAACTTCATGAAAGAATAGGTTATGAAATCAAGTTACTGATAAATGACCAATTTAAGATGCTTGATAGACTTATTACTTGCAGTTTGAAACAAGTACCAAAGTATTTGAAGGTAGCAGAATGAATAAAAATGTCTTTTTCTTCTTCATCTTTAATCGCGTGTGGTATGGGTTCTTGACGCAAAGTAGGCCTATAGTAGATTAAATATGTAACAATGTGTGAAACATACCGCGAATTTTGTGAATTGAGTACAAAGCTCTTTTTTCTTTGTTGAAAGGAAAAAAATGATTAAATCGTGAATTTTGTTTTTCATTTCTTATTATGGCGCAATTCACAAGTTTTTAAAGAAACGGCGTGAGTACAAGAAAACAGTGATTATATAGCATGACTTTAAAAATTCAGATCAAAGTGGCCAAGTTGGTTCACGATCATGTTTTCAAACGAAATTAGTCCGTGTAATGAGTCTCGTCATTACAACGCTGATGAAATAAAATTAGTCAATGAAAGTTTCATTGCGAATTCCCAGTAAATTGGGTATTTGGCAGTAACGACGCAAAGTAAAGAAACATCGGGCAGGATATTCGACGTGTTCTACAAGGAGAGAAAATTCCTTGTATTTGATCTATCGATTTCGTCAATTTTGTTACTCGCTAGAAATCCCTGGAGGCTTCAACAAAATAAAGAATCCGTTATTGGGGAAATCGTACATTACATTGGAAACGGGTTTGAAACCGTTTCCAACGTAAAACCGTCAAATTTTCGTGCAAGGTAAACGAAATCATTGGTTTTCAAGAAACAGTATGTAATGAGACCAAGTCACTGATAAATGACCAATTTAGGATGCTTGATAGTCTAATCATTTGCAGTTTAAAACAAGTACCAAAGTATTTGAAAGTAGCAGAAGAAATGAAATATCTTTTTCTTCTTAATCTTTAATCGCTTGTCTTGCGTCATTACTACTAATGACGCAATGTATTGAAAATGATTTGTAACAAACCCGTCAATTTTGTCAATCTGATTGCAAAGCTATTTTGTTCAAAAGAAACAAAAACTTTCATTTCTTCTTATTGGTGGAAATCAGAAATTAAAAAAAAAGAGAAACTTCAGGAACTTCAAGAAAGAGTATGTTATGAAATCAAGTGACTGATAAATGACCAATTTAAGATGCTTGATATTCTAA